>NC_057813.1:113264257-113270831 GCF_018294505.1 Triticum aestivum
CGCGCCGCGCCGCCTCCCGCGCCCGGCCACCGGAGGAGCCCGGTGAGCTCCAGCGCCTCCGGCCGCCGCGGATCTAGCCCCGCCGCCGCCCGGGCGCCTCGCCTCCACCGCCCCTTGCAATTATGGAGTAGTCTAGCATGTCATTTGCGTGCTCTACTTTTTCTTCAAAATGTTTCCTGGCAGATTTTTACATGTTATTCAATTTTGCCAAGGTTGTTGTAGTTGATCCTTGCATGCTATGAACTTGTTCTTGCCTTGGTTTGTTTCATAAACATGTCTTCTTGCTGATGCTATGCTTATCTTGTCATGCAATGACTTGTGGTGAGTGAATCGAGCTTGTTAAGTAGGGTACTTGTTGTTGCTGTTTTGCTAGGCTGAATCTGTTATTTCGCGATGCTATGTAAACCTGCTGCTACAAGTCATTCTATGCATAATCTGGAGATGTTCACTAAATATGTTTTGTTCTACATGTCATGCTCTATCCATCCATGCCCCTGGTTGCATTTATAGCTTGTTTTAGCTTGTTCATATCTTGCTTCAAAGTTGCTTGATAATGTTGTTGCCAGCCTGTTAACATTAAGTTCAGTTGTTACCATGATTGTTGTTAGTGATACATGCACCCTATGGACTTGCTCTTGCCATGCTTAGCTTCACAAACATGCCTTCTTACTGTTGGTTGCCTTGCCATGCCATATATTGCTCTGTGGTGAGTGGTACAAGCTCATCTACATGCCTTCATAATTCTGTTACTGCCATGTTTGAATCTGTATTATAACTTGCTATGTTTACGTGGGTGCCATCATATTTTCTGATCCTTTTTGGCTCATGGTCAGTAAGGGACTTTTGTTCTATGCATTTAGTAGTATCATTCCATGCCTTTTTTTGTCATTATAAGTTCCTGTAACATGTTGTTTGATAGCTCTAAACATTGCAACCTGATGTTAATTTCTGCAAAGTCTGAATTGTTATTATTTGCTATCTTGCCATGTGTGTTTGAGCATGTTCTAGTGATTTCTGGAGATAGCTCAGTGTTCATGTTTTGTTATGCTTTACCTGTACATCATGCCCATGCCTTTTGTTTTCTTGTTGAGGTCCTGTAGCATGTTGTTTTGATGCTTGCACTATGCCTAGTTGCTGTTTTGGACAGATTGTTGCTATAACTTGTATAGTGTGTGTGTTGAACCGTTGCTCCGTTTTGAGTGTGCTCTATATTAAACTTGCTTGATTTTGCATGTAGTTTCATATTATCATGTTGCATCCTTGTTTTGAGGTGTTTGCTTTATGTTTGTATGCATTTTGCATCAATGCCATGCTTAACTTGTTTTGCTCATATCTTCTAGGCCGTAGCTCCGAATTAAATGAACTTTATATGTAACTTGACTAGAATCTCGTGTAGATCATATTGGTGCATCTTAACTTGCTGTTTAACAACTTGAACATAATGTTTATTCAGATCTGGACCAACTTCGAAATTTGCATATGAGGACTTACCGGAATTGTTATATGTTGTTCCCGGCCTCATTTAAACTTGCCTTGATGTGCTGCTCTTGTTTGCATCATCTCTTGCCATGAGTAGCTTCATGTATCCTTGTCATGCCTCATGCTCGGTTGTGCATCATGCCTTGTTCATGTGTGGTGTGTTTACTATGTTATGTGCTTCTTCTCGATAGTTCCCGTTTCGTTGCATCCGCGAAGATTCGTTCGTCTACGCTTGGTTCGTCTTCGTGGCTTCATCTTCTTCATGGACTCATTCTTCTTCCTAGCGGGATTTCAGGCAAGATGACCACTACCCTGGATCTCACTACTATCATTGCTATGCTAGTTGTTTCGTTCTATCGCTTTGCTGCGCTACCTATCACCTGTTTATCAAGCCGTCCCAAATTGCCATGGACCTCTAACATTTGACACCTTTCCTATGCAAACCGTTGTTTGGCTATGTTTCCGCTTTGCTCAGCCCCTCTTATAGCGTTGCTAGTTGCAGGTGAAGTTGAAGATTGCTCCATGGCGGACAGGATTTGGTTGGGATATCACAATATCTCTTATATATTATTAATGCATCTATATACTTGGTAAAGGGTGGAAGACTCGGCCTTATGCCTGGTGTTTTGTTCCACTCTTGACGCCCTAGTTTCCGTCATACCGGTGTTATGTTCCCGGATTTTGCGTTCCTTACGCGGTCGGGTGATTTATGGGACCCCCTTGACAATTCGCTTTGAATAAAACTCCTCCAGCAAGGCCCAACATTGGTTTTACCATTTGCCTTACCACCACCTATCCCTTTCCCTTGGGTTGGCCAACCCGAGGGTCATCTTTATTTTAGCCCCCCCGGTCCAGTGCTTGTCTAAGTGTTGGTCCGAACCGGGCAGACTGCGGGGCCACCCCGGGGCAACTCGAGGTCTGGTTTTACTCGTAGGCTGACCCATCTGGTGTGCCTTGAGAACGAGATATGTGCAGCTCCTATCGGGATTTGTCGGCGCATCGGGCGGCTTTGCTGGTCTTGTTTTACCATTGTCGAATTATCTTGTAAACCTGGATTCCGAGTCTGATCGGGTCTTCCTGGGAGAAGGTATATCCTCCGTTGATCGCGAGAGCTTATCATGGGCTAAGTTGGGACACCCCTGCAGGGTATAATCTTTCGAAAGCCGTGCCTACGGTTATAGGTAGATGGGAATTTGTTAATGTTCGGTTGTGGATAACTTGACACCAGATCCGAATTAAAACGCATCAACCGCGTGTGTAGCCATGATGGTCTCTTTTCGGCGGAGTCCGGAAAGTGAACACGGTCTTTGGGTTATGTTTGACGTAAGTAGGAGTTCAGGATCACTTCTTGATCATTACTAGTTGACGACTGTTCCGCTTGCTCTCTTCTCGCTCTTATCTGCGTATGTTAGCCACCATATATGCTTAGTCGCTACTGCAGCCTCACCACTTTACCCCTTCCTTTCCCTTTAAGCTTTGCTAGTCTTGATACCAATGGTAATGGGATTGCTGAGTCCTCGTGGCTCACAGATTACTACAACAACAGTTGCAGGTACAAGTTATGCGATGGTCCTGACGCGAGAGCGATGCTTGCTTGCGTTGAGTTCTTCTTCTGCTTCTTCGATCAGGGGATAGGTTCCAGGTTGGCAGCCTGGGCTAGCAGGGTGGATGTCGTTTGAGTTTCTGTTTGTGTTTCATCCGTAGTCGGATGTGGCTCTTATGTATTGTGATGTTGTATTCATGTGGCATTGTATGCCTTTTGTATGTATCCCCATCTATTTTGTAATGTTGATGTAATGATATCAACCTTGCAAAGCGTTTCAATATGCGGGTCTATCCTTGGTGGGACCTTCGAGTTCCTTTTGGATAGGGTCGCATATTGGGCGTGACAAGTTGGTATCATAGCCTCGACCGACCTTAGGAGCCCCCTTGATTGATCGTGTAGTTTGGCCGTTGTTGAGTCTAGAAGAAAACTATTTTGAGTCTTAGGATTATATATATAGGAGAGTAGGATTCTTTTTACTCCTCAGCCCCTTCGTCGCTCTGGTGAGGAATTTTGACGTAGGTGTTTTGAACTACTCCTCTTCCCCTTCAAATTTTTCTTTATGTTCACGCAGTTGGTTTTCTGATCGTTGGTTCTCTTCTCTTTTCATCCGGTGCATTTCTCATCAAGTCGACTCGAGCCTCTTCATTGTTGCCAAGTTCAATCCTCAGTTGTTTTCTTTCCCACCCGCCCACCCTTCTTCTTCTCGAAACTGGAGTCCATAATCGAGTATCCATCCTACTCGTGCGAAGTCTTTGCTTTCTTTCCTCAATGATTTCAACCGGTGTTTTCTCTTCAAGTTGTTCGTCGATTCCCCCTTCCAAGTTGCCTTTGTTTTTTCCTGCCCTCCCACCCTCTTCTTCCCGGAGCTTGAATCTCTGTCGAGCATCAATTCCATTCGTGTGGAGCCTCTTCATTCTTTCGTAAATTATTTCAACCGGTGAATTCTCGTCTTGTTCGTCATTCTTCATCTTTTTTCCGGTGGACTCAATTCAAGTTTTTCGGTAGTGATTATATTCTTTCCCTCAGCTCAAGTGTTCTCCTTGCTCGTTTGCCTCTCGCCAGTTTATCCTTCCGGAGTGCTCAGGACATCTCAGGAGATTCGTCTATGTTCCAATTAATTCGAGGTTGTCATCTCATTCAAATATTTAAATTGTTCCGGTGCATCATCTATCTGTTCAACAATCCTTTTCAACGGTGTTATCTCTTTAGTGGGCCCTAATCCACAGGTCTTTTCCCAGGATCTTACCTGACTCTTCTAATTCCCCCGGAGTTATTCTCAATTCTTTTCAAGTGTGACGTCAGAATGAATTTCATCAGTCCGATGCCTTCTCCAAGATCGCTTTGAAATTCTTTTCATTGTTGGCTCAACCTCTCTGCTCCTCATTCTCCCGGAGTATCTCAATAATTTTGGTGGTGTTTCTCGTCATCATTTGAAGATCGAAGAAGAGTTCCTCGTAAATCTTGTTCGTTCTCCCGAAGATTCGTGGTTCTAGCTTCATATCTTCCTCTCGAATTGTTCCATTTGTCAGATATTCCTTTTCTTACCCATCCGGAGTATGTCAGAAGTTGTTTTCCCGTTTCTTTTCACCGGAGGCCATCATTCCAGCTATCGTTCTCTATTTATCCCGGCGCTTCATTCAAGTATTCTTTATCAGCTCGTTGTCTCTTTGTTCTTTTGCATCTAAATCCCCTCTAGCATATTGTTTCTTCTAATTCCTCCCGGTGACTCATTCTCTTTCGTCAGTCATATTTGAATTCTAACGGGGGTTCGTTCAAGATTCTTTTTTCTTTGATTATCATTTTAATTCATTCGATCTTTCCAATCCTACCGGTGGTTCATGAAGACTTTCTCAAGTTTTGTGCTATACCCCCCCCCCCCTAATCCTTTTCAAGAAGAATAAGTAGTATGCAAAAATCCATTGCTTGTCATCAATTTAATTTGATAAAGGATAAGCATACAATAAATCTTATTCTTATTTCATCCAAGTGAGTAATCTCTTCCTTCAGAGTTTGTTCCTGTTGAATAAATTCTTGATTGCAAGTGTTTTCATCTATTCTTTTCTGGAGTTCAAAATTTCCTCGGCCATCTCGTCGAAACCTCCATCTAAATCATCGCAATGCTCATCTTATTATTTCATCCTTCATTTTATCTCGTCATCCTTTTGTTACCAGAGTTCTTCATGGTGGTTCGTAATGATTTCATTCATTCTTCAAGAGTTCATCATGATTTTGTTGGTGGAGTTCAAGTATCTTTTCTTCTCGCGTCTTGAAGCGCAAATAATTCTTCATTTTCTTCTGAAGTGGAGTTTTGCATTTCTTCGTTCTTCTAAGCTATCCAATCATTTCCGTTTGTGGTCGGTGATCAGCTCATAATTTTGAGATGTTCTCCATAAGTCCACAACAAGCTTATTCATTCGTTGTTGATTTTCTCAACAACTCCGTTCAATCTTTCCTTCTAAGTTCTTTTCATCCAATTCTTTCAATTCTTCCGGAGGCATTGTGTTGTTCATCTCGTCAAGTGTCATCCCATCTTGTGAAGTTCATGTTCTAATCCTTCCATTTTCAGCCGGAGTGCTGCCTAAATCCTTTCAGTCTTATTCGTTTCTTATCTCGTTCTAACCGGAGTGGTTTCATAGTCTATCTGATTCCGTGAACTTTCGATTCTCGCCATCCTCGTCATTCCTCTTTTCCTTCTCGAGTGCTCTCGATTCTTTGTTCTTGAATTCTTGTTTCACCTCATCCCTTTTCCCTTCTGTCTCGGTCCTAAGATCTCGGGACGAGATCTCTTGTTAGTGGAGGAGTGTTGTAACGCCCCAGATTCGATGCGCTAGGTGTCTTCCAGTTATTCGCTGTAGTTGCCATGTCTTTTGCTTGCGTGTTGCATTTTATCATGTCATCATGTGCATTGCATTGCATACGTGTTCGTTTCATGCATCCGAGCTTTTTCCCCGTTGTCCGTTTCGCGATCCGGCGCTCCCATGTCCTCCGGCGTTCCCCTTTTGTCTCTCGTTGTGAGTGGGTGTTAAACTTTCTCGGAATGGCCCGAGGCTTGCCAAGCGGCCTCGGTATACCACCGGTAGACCGCCTGTCAAGTTTCGTGCCATTTGGAGGTCGTTTGGTACTCCAACGGTTAACCGGTTAACCGTAAAGCCCCTTTCTCTTTGCAGCCCAACACCTCCTCCCACAGCCCACTAAACCCATCCAAACCCCCTCCATGCTCTTGGTCGTTCGATCACGATCGCGTGGCCGAGAACCGCTCCCCATTTGGACTCTCCTAGCTCCCTCTAGCTATAAATAGGTGTCTCCCCCAGAATTTTCGCGCAGATGAACCCTAGCCTCTTCCCCTGCGCGCCGCCAGACATGTCCGCCCGGGGCCGGACATGTCCACCACCCCATAGCCACGTCGCCCAGGCCAATCGCGGCTCGCCACCTCAGCTCCGCCGCCGCCTCGCCCAATCCCACCGCGCCACCTCACCCTCTCTCTCTCCACCCGGCCGCCGGCCCACGCGGCCCGCTGCATGCCTGCGGGGCCCGGTCGCCGCCGCCGCC